>NC_088781.1:90568405-90578405 GCF_958450345.1 Calliphora vicina | reverse complement strand
CATACATACATACATACATACATACATACATACATACATACAAACATACAAACATACATACATACATACATACATACATACATACATACATACATACATACATACATACATACATACATACATACATACATACATACATACATACATACATACATACATACATACATACATACATACATACATACATACATACATACATACATACATACATACATACATACATACATACATACATACATACATACATACATACATACATACATACATACATACATACATACATACATACATACATACATACATACATACATACATACATACATACATACATACATACATACATACATACATACATACATACATACATACATACATACATACATACATACATACATACATACATACATACATACATACATACATACATACATACATACATACATACATACATACATACATACATACATACATACATACATACATACATACATACATACATACATACATACATACATACATACATACATACATACATACATACATACATACATACATACATACATACATACATACATACATACATACATACATACATACATACATACATACATACATACATACATACATACATACATACATACATACATACATACATACATACATACATACATACATACATACATACATACATACATACATACATACATACATACATACATACATACATACATACATACATACATACATACATACATACATACATACATACATACATACATACATACATACATACATACATACATACATACATACATACATACATACATACATACATACATACATACATACATACATACATACATACATACATACATACATACATACATACATACATACATACATACATACATACATACATACATACATACATACATACATACATACATACATACATACATACATACATACATACATACATACATACATACATACATACATACATACATACATACATACATACATACATACATACATACATACATACATACATACATACATACATACATACATACATACATACATACATACATACATACATACATACATACATACATACATACATACATACATACATACATACATACATACATACATACATACATACATACATACATACATACATACATACATACATACATACATACATACATACATACATACATACATACATACATACATACATACATACATACATACATACATACATACATACATACATACATACATACATACATACATACATACATACATACATACATACATACATACATACATACATACATACATACATACATACATACATACATACATACATACATACATACATACATACATACATACATACATACATACATACATACATACATACATACATACATACATACATACATACATACATACATACATACATACATACAGTTGCGAACAAGATAATAGCAGTACCACGAAATTTTGAAATATTTTAACTTTGTTCACAGTGTACTGTGTTTGACATACAGAAGAGTATTGACTACAGCCTGAACTTCCAAATAAAACCAGTTTAGACCCGCCAGTTCACAAAATATTGCGATATTTGCTTGCAAACCAGTCGGCATTCAGCGTACTCCAAACGAGTACCACTGTGTATTTTTGTTAATAGTGGCTTTTTTCTTGGACTTCGTTCTGTGAAGTTTGCATCTAGAAATCACCTCTTTACTGTCATACCATTAACTTCTAAATTTCATTCGGTTTTTATTTGCTTGACAGATTAAATGGATTGCATTTGATGATTCTGACGATATTTTCCGTTTGCAGTCCCTTTTTTTATTTTTTTCTTTCTATTCAATAGCGTTTGATATAAAGTTGAATATGTGGAAAAGATTTTCCTTATTTTTTTAACTTTAAAATTAATTTTCCCTAAGCAATAGTGCAATGTATTGCGCGAGCCACTAAAACAGGAATTATATAAAAAAGAACTGTTTTTAATCTTAAATATACAATAAATTCAGCATATTTAACTAAATTGTACTTTAAACTTAAAAAATAATTGACTTCTTTAAAAAAAAAATTCAAAAAAATGAATTCAATAATCCGGCACTGCTATTTCAATGTTAATAAAAAAATACATATTGTCAGATATAAGAGCCTTTATTTCCAAAGTTATCATTATTTTTACAAAAAGATTACATCACAAAAAATTTACAGGATTGACCGATTATGGGTATAAACAAAATTTTAAGTTTAACATTTTTAAAGACGTTGTATGCCGTTTCAAAAAAATTTCCTAGTGGTACTGCTATTTTCTTGTTCGTAACTGTACATACATACATACATACATACATACATACATACATACATACATACATACATACATACATACATACATACATACATACATACATACATACATACATACATACATACATACATACATACATACATACATACATACATACATACATACATACATACATACATACATACATACATACATACATACATACATACATACATACATACATACATACATACATACATACATACATACATACATACATACATACATACATACATACATACATACATACATACATACATACATACATACATACATACATACATACATACATACATACATACATACATACATACATACATACATACATACATACATACATACATACATACATACATACATACATACATACATACATACATACATACATACATACATACATACATACATACATACATACATACATACATAGGGCCGAGCTCTAGGCTACTATCGGGGTCAGCGGGTGGCGGATAGCTGAACGGCCTACAGATATGTAGGTCAGCTGCGATTAATAAGCAGTCCCCGACCGAGAGCGGCAGACTTTGAGGGCGTACTATAAAAAGGTACATGTGCCCGTTGAAAAATCTGTGGCAATGGCGAATGGAGGCCGCCATCTAAATAAGCATCCACCCACAGGGGATGCCCTTAAGAAAGGAGCAAATAGGAGAGTGATGCCTTCGTGGATTCCCCAATCGAAAAAAATCCAGAAGCGTCTGACCCATATTGGGCGGCTATCTGGTCTGCGTCTGACCTCAGGAGAGGCGGCAGAATATACATTGACTCGTCTCTATGGCATTAAGATCGAGACCAGTAAGATCTTAATTATGGCATACTGGAACACATGGATATGATGAGGATGAACCCTTGGCCTGACGACTGCAGTATTCCGGAACTTAAGTATGTAGAAGTGAAACCCTACAGAAATGGCTTCTGGGCTAATATTGCAGCTGCCTCCGTCCCGCTAAAACCCGGGAAGTCTCGAGACACGCTCTAAGTTTCGTCGCCATTAAGTTGGTGGTGTAGGTTCAGTTGACGTTGTCCTGATTAATACGGGTCTGGCTCTGAACACAACATCTCATAAGGACGTTGTGTCAACCCTCGCATGGCCTCCCTGCTTGCAAAGATAACCATGAGACCAAATAACGTAACTATACATCGAACTTAGATAACGGTTTTGAGTTGGGACCCAGTGAAAATATGAGTACCAATGATAAAATTAACAATATGAGTGAGATAAGAGAGGAAAATCCTTTCCAAAAAAGTGGTAGGATACGAAGATCACCAGCTAAGAATGATGTTTCCCAATCGTACAACGCAGGAAATACAACATTCGAAGATATACATCTTGAACATCTTAAGATGGAAGAAGAAACAGCGTTCGTTGACCTTGGTAACAAACTGAGTGCAATGCACACCATAATATGCGAGGCTAGGAACATTCATAAGCCTATAAGAGACAACCTCCTGCAGGCTGTTGCATTATATCAACAGCTTCGAGAGTATAGAGAGGCAATCGCCCTGAATCTCATTCTGGATACACCACAGGGAACACCGGAAGTTGTAAGAATCAATAAAGGGACACAAACTGAGAAGGAAACCACTAAAGACGTTACTAAGAGAGCAGCCGCCTTCACACCAGAGAAAAATAAACCTACTAAAAAGATTCGCACATCACAACCAGAAGAAGTAGGTGTAGATGCTGAAAACGACAAGCAGTGGTCCGTAGTAGAAGGAAAGAAAAGGAATCGAAGCACCAAGAAGAGAAGCAGTAAGAACGTGATTAGAAATAAAGGTGAAACAATAACAATTAAGGCTGACGGTTCAAGCTATGCTGATATATTGAAGGAAATGAAGATTGCCATTAAACCTGAGGAAATTGGAGTTGGTATAAGGAATATACGAAAAACCATGGATGGAAACGTTCTAATAGAGATGACGAAAGGAGAAGGACAAGCGAAGAAACTGGAGGGTGCTATAAAGGGATCCTTTGGGGACAATGTTCAAGTACAAACAAATCTAGAGAAATTTCTTCTTGATATTAGAGATATGGAAGAAACTACCGATGAAGGGGAAGTAATTAATGCCATTATTCAGGCCTCCAGTGAAGCAGATAGTACCAGGATCAAAGTACGTAACATGCGAGACTACTATGGTGGTACGAAACAGGCACTCGTAGAAGTACCCGGAAACATTGCTGCTACTATTCTAGGGAGAGGTAAAATTAAGGTCGGACTAGTATTATGTCGAGTAAGAAGGAAAACATTTGTCAAACGGTGCTTCAGGTGCCTAGAGCAAGGACACCTTGCTCGGTCTTGCCAAGGAAGAGATCGTAGCCAAACCTGTATGAGATGCGGTATAGATGGACATAAGGCAAATACATGTAGAAACGAACCGAGGTGTGTAATCTGTCTAGAGGCTGGCCGACAAGATATAAACCACTATATTGGTACTGGCAATCTGTGCAATTATAAAAAATGAGCGTTAAGATACTCCAGATAAATCTAGGGAGAGGTCGGGAAGCCCAACAGCTGATGATAAATAGCGTAATGGAGAAGAAAGTAGATATAGCACTAATAAGTGAGCAATATGCTAGAATTGAAGGCAGCGCTTGGTATCAAGATGCTCTGGGCAAATCATCTGTGTATATACGTGACCCATTGATTACAATAGATAGAATTGAAGAAGGCAATGAAAATTTTGTAGTCTTGCACACCAGCAGGGTACGAATATATAGTTGCTACTATTCACCAAACATGGAGATAACAGAATTTCAAAATAAAATTGATAAACTCGAGCAAAACGTGAGGAACGGAACTTCTCCAGTGCTAATAGGAGGAGACTTTAATAGTAAGTCGTTTGAATGGCTCTCAGGAAGAACAGATAAAAGAGGAATAGCAGTAAGTGAAATGATTGCATCTCTGGGTCTGGTTGTTTTGAACAGGGGAAGGTCTCCAACTTTCAGGAGAAGAGACTCTAGTTCAATTATAGACATAACTTTTGCGTCACCGTCTATAGCAAACAAGACACTGAAATGGGATGTTCTAGAAGACGAAACACTGAGTGACCACCAATATATCCAGATGGAAATGGATCTGTCATTCAAAAATGCCACAGCGAACCCCACTCGAACTAAATGGAATACACGAAAGATAGATAAGGAAAACTGCGTTGAAAAGCTGATGGATATCAAATCCAGAACACAGCCTAGTGACAACTTAAATGTAGATATCGCTGCCGGACGACTTACCGACATCCTCACAGAGATATGTAATGCTGGAATGAAAAAGAATAAAATAGTTGGTCGAGTTCGAAAACATGCCTACTGGTGGAATCAAGAAATCGCATGTTTCAGAAGAGAATGTCACAAGGCAAAACGAGTAGCTACACGAAGGAAAGGTGATCCAGTAACAATGGAATTGTATAGAAGAGCTAGGAAAAATCTCAGAGTTGCTATCAGAAACTCTAAGAAAAAGGCTTGGGACTCACTATGCGAGGAAGTAAATAAAGACCCATGGGGCCTTCCGTATCGAATAATAATGAAGAAGACGGGAAACAGATGCAAAATACCTGGTATAACAGATCCAAGTTGGGCATACACTATAGTGAGCACACTTTTCCCCCAAACGGAAAGAACCAGGAGGAACTTACCTACATTGCAATGCGCAAATAACTACGATCTTTTCTCTCGCAATGAAATAATTGATACATGCCACACTTTGAAGAAATGCAAAGCACCAGGACCAGATGGGATCCCAAATGAAATCATAGCTATGTCTGTGAGCACTGGCCGGATATATTTATGGATACATTTAACATTTGTCTCAAAGAAGGAGTTTTTCCAAAACTTTGGAAAAAACAATATCTTGTGCTGTTGCGCAAAGGCAACAAACCATTAGAAAATCCATCTTCATACAGACCCCTATGCCTTTTGGACACTTGTGGAAAGTTTTTGGAGAAATTGATATTAAATAGACTTGTGATGGAAATAAACGAAAAAGGAGGTTTCTCACATATGCAGTTTGGATTCGTGAAAGGTAAATCCACTGTAGGAGCCATCCGTGAGGTGGTAAATACTGCAAAGGAAGCTTTTGAGCACTTGCGATTTTGCTCCATCGTCACCCTGGACATCAAGAACGCATTCAACTCTGCAAACTGGAATGTAATTCGACAAACAATGCGAGAGCGAAATTTCTCAGAATATTTGGTAAAAATGGTTGATAATTATCTGGAAGATAGAATCCTTGAATATGATACTGAAGATGGAATAAAAAGCTACGAAGTGACAGCTGGCGTCCCCCAAGGTTCCATACTGGGTCCTTTTCTATGGAATCTAATGTACGACGGATTGTTGAAACTGAATCTACCAAATGGATCACGACTAGTTGGATATGCAGATGACGTAGCCCTAGTAGTAGATCAACCTTCTGTACCCTTGATCGAAATAGTAACAAACGACTGCTTAGGAAGAGTTAATATGTGGTTAAGAACAAAAAATTTAACACTTGCCGCGAACAAAACTGAGGCGATTCTTGTGACCAAACGAAGATCTTTTGAATACCCGAAACTGAGAGTGGATGGATATCAGATTACTATGAGTAGGACTTTGAAATACCTGGGTGTAATCCTAGACAGCAGACTATCTTTTGAGCCACATATAAGAATGGTAACTGAGAAAGCCTTAGGAACTGCATCAAAACTGTCAAGAATAATGCCAAATATTAAAGGCCCAGGACAAACTACCAGACGACTAATTGCTACAGTAGCATATTCACAGGTTCTATATGCAGCTCCTGTTATGAGTGCGACTGTCTCAAGTAGCAAAAAACTCAGAACCATCCTAGAAAAGGTGCACAGGAATGCACAATACGAGTAACATCAGCATACCGAACCATATCTACTGCAGCTGTGTCCGTTCTCGCTGGTGTGCCACCGATTGATCTGCTACTAAATGAAAGGAAGGAAATATACGATGAACGAGTGTCTGTCACACAAACCGTCGGTAACCATAGGAGCGAAATAATCCGTATAAAAAAGGCTGCAAGAGAAAATCTTCTCGAAACGTGGCAAAGACAATGGGATGAAACAAATAAAGGAAGATGGACCCACGTTCTCATTCCCAATGTAAAAATTTGGATGAACAGGAAGCATGGGGAACTAAATTTTTACCTGACGCAAATATTCAGTGGACATGGCAACTTTGGTAGCTACCTGCAAAGATTCCGGATAAGACAATCCGCAATATGCGAAATCTGTAACGAATGCGAGGATAACGTCGAACACACAGCTCTGAAATGCATCTCCTGGAGCAGCAGGCGGAACATCCTACCTGGTATGTTTGAGAACATGACCATAGCACAAATGATAGACTTAATGTTAACAAGAAGAGGGAATTGGTGCAAATACTCCCACTTTATTGAGGAAATTATGATTGAGAAGACTAAATGCCTACAAATACAAGTGCCGAACCCCTAATCGCATACAAATGTATGTGGACGGGGGACTAGGAAAACGATGATGACTGCGGTGCAGTAAATGAACACCATCCCGAAGTAATGCGGGAGCGGTCCCGGGGTGGTGGTTCCAGTGTAGGACCACTAGATGATAGTGCGCTATCACTACGTCCATAAAAAAAAAAAAAAAAAAAAAAAAAAAACATACATACATACATACATACATACATACATACATACATACATACATACATACATACATACATACATACATACATACATACATACATACATACATACATACATACATACATACATACATACATACATACATACATACATACATACATACATACATACATACATACATACATACATACATACATACATACATACATACATACATACATACATACATACATACATACATACATACATACATACATACATACATACATACATACATACATACATACATACATACATACATACATACATACATACATACATACATACATACATACATACATACATACATACATACATACATACATACATACATACATACATACATACATACATACATACATACATACATACATACATACATACATACATACATACATACATACATACATACATACATACATACATACATACATACATACATACATACATACATACATACATACATACATACATACATACATACATACATACATACATACATACATACATACATACATACATACATACATACATACATACATACATACATACATACATACATACATACATACATACATACATACATACATACATACACATCTGCTCAAAATAATAGATACACCTAATTGGAAAAAATTTAAATGGCGGTAACATTGAAAATTTCCTCGCAAGCGTTAAGAATACATCATATTATTAAAATTTCTATCTGGCAATGTCATGTCAGTCAAAAATCTGGCAACTATTTGCTTTCATGTTGATTTTTAAAAACGAATTTATTTGAATTACAAAAAATTATTTGCTCATAAAAATAGATACACATCAGTAATTTGTAATTTGTTTATATACAATTTTTTTTTTGTGCAATTTTTTGTTCCTATTTACGTGAAACAGTAAGTATAATTTAAATTTTAGCAACAATTTTATAAAAAATAGGACTCTTTTGAAGAAAATGGGACGAAATCATCATTGTACCGAAGATGAGAAAAAAATTGTTCAAACGATGAGAAATCAAGGAAAATCATTACGGGAAATAGCAAAGAGCATAGGAAGATCTTTACATTTTGTCCAAAATGCTTTATCTAAAAAACAAAAAAGAGAAACTCGCGGTAGACCAAAGAAAACCAGTCCAGAAACAGATAGGCGGATCGTCCTTATGGTTAAAAAAGACCCTTTCATATCATCGAAAGCTATTTCTGCGGAGCTATGTAACGAAATCAGTCCACAAACAGTTCGTCGTCGTCTTTTACAAGCTAAATTGCCGGGAAGAATTGCCAGAAAAGTGCCACTAATGCGCCAAAAAAATATCAAGACAAGATTAGAATTTGCTAAAGAACACTTACAATGGTCCGGGTGTGAAGGCGAAAAAAAATGGAGAAATATTTTATGGAGCGACGAAACAAAAATAAATTTGTTTGGAAACGACTGCCAAAGAAATGTACGCCGACCAAAAGGAAAAGAATTCCACGTTAAATTTACAAAAAAGACGGTAAAACATGGCGGGGGAAACATAATGGTTTGGGGTTGCTTTTCATGGAATGGTGTTGGTCCGATATTCCGAATAGAAGATACCATGAATGCTAGTGGGTATAGAGACATATTGGAAAACGTAATGCTTCCATATGCATCGGAAAATATGCCATTAATATGGACATTCCAGCAGGACAACGACCCAAAACATAGTTCATGATTAGTTAAAAACTGGTTCTTGGAGAATAACGTATCTGTTTTAAGCTGGCCCAGCCAATCCCCTGATTTAAACCCAATAGAAAACTTGTGGAGTGAATTAAAGATAAGGCTTTCGAAGGAAGTTTTCAAAAATAAAGACGATTTATGGGAGAAAACGCAAAAAATATGGTACGAGATTCCATTGGAGAAGTGTCAGAACTTGATATCCAGTATGCCCAGAAGAGTGGAGAAACAGAAGAGTGGAGAAAGTTTTACAAAA